>NC_083224.1:2135091-2175638 GCF_032191835.1 Heteronotia binoei
ACGATACAGCGGAGTGCCAGCAGAATGCTGGGGAAAAAAGGTGGAAGGAATTGAAAAAATCTGATGGGAGAGTGGGGTGAGTGTGCGAGTGAATGTGGGAAGCAGGTTTTTCGAAGCAACAGAGGTGGAAGGCGAGAGCCGTAGCAAACGCGAGAGCAGATAGGACCAAATACTGAGCTCAGTGCATTAGAGTCCGAACAGGAACATGCTTTATTGGTAACTACGTACTGAAGACAAAAATGTCAGGGCCGCAACCCCCACATATGCATCCAAAAGAACCACCCCTCCCAGATCCCCCATACCAAGCCACGGCAGTCAAGTTTCACACCAAGGCTGCTCGTTGGTTACTGCTTAGCTTCCGGATCTAGAGATGCATCCAAGAATCTCTAGCGTTCCCGCTGCTGCACAGGCACATGCGAAAGCTTCCTTCCAAACATCAAGTCCAGTACATAACATATGGCATGAAAAGAACCAAGCGGAAATAGGAGGGCTTTTGGGCTGAATTCACCCCCTCTTCTGTCTCGGTAGATATCTGCGTCCTGCCCCCGGACACGGGGGCCTTGTTTTCAATTACTCCCCGCATGTACCATTACTCCCCGGCGACCAAGAAATGCCTGCCCTTCCCTTACGGAGGCTGCGGGGGAAACGCCAAACCGATTCCCCACACTGGAAGGATGCTTGGAGACCTGCAGCACAACAGGTGGGCGAGCTGGGGGAAACCCCCGCAAACACACACATACACCACACGCACGCCTTCCTGATGCCTCTCCTTGGCATGGTCTGGAGTCCTGCGGGTGCTTTTGGGGGTTGCAGGAGTGGCATAGAAGGAGATGTGGAGGGAAAGCCCATGGTTGCTGCTGCAGGTCAGGCCCCAAGCCCAAAGTGCTCCCATGACCAGGGGTGGGATTCTAGCAGGAGTTCCTTTGCATATTAGGCCACCACCCCCTGATGCAGCCCACTCCTCCAAGAGCTTACAAAACAGAGCCCTGTCAGCTCTTGGAGGATTGGCTGCATCAGGATGCGTGGCCTAATATGCAAAGGAACTCCCTGCTAGGAATCCCACCCCCTGCCCATGGCAATCTACTCTTGTCAACTCCAGGTTGGGAAATTCCTGGATATTTGGGGAGGAGCCTAGGAGATCCGGGGGTTGTGGGGCTGTGCAGCCTGAGGAGAGCAGGGTTTGGGGAGGGACTTCAATGCCATGCGGTTCACCTTCCAAAGCGACCATTCTCTCCAGGGGAACTGAGCTCTGTAGCCTGGAGATCAGTTGTGATCACAGGAGATGTCCAGACACCACCTGGAGGCTGGCAACCACAAGCTTAAGAGATGGTTCAAAAGTGAAATATCAGCCTGGAGGTCCAAAACTGTAAGATATATTTTAAAATCCACTCTGAATATTGATTGGCTTAATTGTTACTTTCATCAGGTTTGGGGGTTTTTGCTGGGGGAGATACTGGGTTGTGTTGAGAACATAAGAGAAGCGCTGCTGGATCAGGCCAATGGCCCCTCCAGTCCAATACTCTGTGTCACATAAGAACATAAGAGAAGCCCTGCTGGATCAGGCCAATGGCCCCTCCAGTCCAACAATCTGTGTCACATAAGAACATAAGAGAAGCCCTGCTGGATCAGGCCAATGGCCCCTCCAGTCCAATACTCTGTGTCACATAAGAACATAAGAGAAGCCCTGCTGGATCAGGCCAATGGCTAATCCAGTCCAATACTCTGTGTCACATAAGAACATAAGAGAAGCCCTGCTGGATCAGGCCAATGGCCCCTCCAGTCCAACAATCTGTGTCACATAAGAACATAAGAGAAGCCATGTTGGATCAGGCCAGTGGCCCCCCAGTCCAACACTCTGCGTCACATAAAAACATAAGAGAAGCCATGTTGGATCAGGCCAATGTCCCCTCCAGTCCAACAATTTGTGTCACATAAGAATATAAGAGAAGCCCTGTTGGATCAGGCCAATGGCCCATTCAGTCCAACACCCTGTGTCACATAAGAACATAAGAGAAGCCCTGCTGGATCAGGCCAATGGCCCCTCCAGTCCAACAATCTGTGTCACATAAGAACATAAGAGAAGCCATGTTGGATCAGGCCAATGTCCCCTCCAGTCCAACAATCTGTGTCACATAAGAACATAAGAGAAGCCCTGTTGGATCAGGCCAGTGGCCCCTCCAGTCCAACACTCTGTGTCACATAAGAACATAAGAGAAGCCCTGTTGGATCAGGCCAATGTCCCCTCCAGTCCAACAATCTGTGTCACATAAGAACATAAGGGAAGCCCTGTTGGATCAGGCCAATGGCCCATCCAGTCCAATACTCTGTGTCACATAAGAACATAAGAGAAGCCCTGTTGGATCAGGCCAGTGGCCCCTCCAGTCCAACAATCTGTGTCACATAAGAACATAAGAGAAGCCATGTTGGATCAGGCCAATGTCCCCTCCAGTCCAACAATCTGTGTCACATAAGAACATAAGAGAAGCCCTGTTGGATCAGGCCAATGGCCCATTCAGTCCAACACCCTGTGTCACATAAGAACATAAGAGAAGCCCTGTTGGATCAGGCCAGTGGCCCATCCAGTCCAACACTCTGTGTCACATAAGAACATAAGAGAAGCCCTGTTGGATCAGGCCAATGGCTAATCCAGTCCAATACTCTGTGTCACATAAGAACATAAGAGAAGCCCTGTTGGATCAGGCCAATGGCTAATCCAGTCCAATACTCTGTGTCACATAAGAACATAAGAGAAGCCCTGTTGGATCAGGCCAATGGTTCATCCAGTCCAACATTCTGTGTCACACAATGGTCAAACAAACAGGTGCCATCAGGAAGTCCATAAGTGGGGCCAGGACACTAGAAGTCTTCACACTGTCCCCGCCCCCCAAGCACCAAGAATACAGAGCATCACTGCCCCAGGCAGAGAGTTCCAGCAATACGCTGTGGCTAATAGCCACTGATGGACCTCTGCTCCATGAGTTTATCCAATCCCCTCTTGAAGCTGGCTATGCTTATAGCCATCACCACCTCCTATGTTCATTTAATTCCAGCTGCCCTGAAGGGGTTTCATAAGATTAAAAAGTGGCCTCCAAATATTTCAACAAGACTTCCTTGTGCTGGGGTCTCCCCACTGCTGCCTGCAGCTTGGACTTGTAGGGTGCCCAGATGTTGTTCCTTTGCATCCTGATTCCTGCCTTTTGTCCCATAGACATCTGCAAGCTTCCCAAAGACCCCGGCTCCTGCTCAGACCACCTTCCCAGGTTCTACTACAACTCGCTCAACAAGACCTGTGAGGAATTCATTTACGGCGGCTGCGAAGGCAACGGCAACAGGTTTGAAACCCGGACAGAGTGCTCTTGGAGGTGTCGGAATCCAGGCAAGTGCAAAGTAGAAGGTTTGAGATGTGACTGTCTGTTTGGCTACGAAGGGGGCATGAATCCGAAATTTTCTGGCGATATAAGGCATAGTATTGCCAGGGAGTTGCCTTAATCGCTGAAGCCGGCCAGTCATCTCCTCCAACATTTGCCAAAGAGAAAAGTTTTGCTTCCATGCACTCAAGAAGAAATGCATCCATGAAGAAAGGTTAAAACGCTTGGGGCTCTTTAGCCTAGAGAAACATCGATGGCAGGGTGACATGATAGAAGTTTACAAGATAATGCATGGGATGGAGAAGGTAGAGAAAGAAGTCCTTTTCTCCCTTTCTCACAATAAAAGAACTCGTGGGCACTCAATGAAATTGCTGAGCAGTCGGGTTAGAATGGATAGAACAACGTACTTCTTCACCCAAAGGGTGATTAACACATGGAATTCACTGCCACAGGAGGTGGTGGCGGCAACAAGCATAGCCAGCTTCAAGAGAGGTTTGGATAAAAATATGGAGCAGAGGTCCATCAGTGGCTCTTAGCCACAGCATGTCATTGGAACACTCTGTCTGGAGCAGTGATGCTCTGTATTCTTGGTGCTTGGGAGGGGCAACAGCGGGAAGGCTTCTAGTGTCCTGGCCCCACTGATGGACCCCTGGATGGCACCTGGGTTTCTGGCCACTGTGTTGGACTGGAGGGGCCACTGGTCTGATCCAACAGGGCTTCTCTTATGTTCTTATGTGACACAGAGTGTTGGACTGGATGGGCCACTGGCCTGATCCAACAGGGCTTCTCTTATGTTCCTACGTGACACAGAGTGTTGGACTGGGGGGCCTGATCCAATAGGGCTTCCCTTATGTTCTTATGTGACACAGAGTGTCGGACTCGATCAGCAATTGGCCTGATCCAACAGGGCTTCTCTTATGTTCTTATGTGACACAGAGTGTTGGACTGGAAGGGCCACTGGCCTGATCCAACAGGGCTTCTCTTATGTTCTTATGTGACACAGAGTGTTGGACTGGGGGGCCATTGGCCTGATCCAACATGCCTTCTCTTATGTTCTTATGTGACACAGAGTGTTGGACTGGAGGGGCCACTGGCCTGATCCAACAGGGCTTCTCTTATGTTCTTATGTGGCACAGAGTGTTGGACTGGGGGGCCATTGGCCTGATCCAACAGGGCTTCTCTTATGTTCTTATGTGACACAGAGTGTTGGACTGGATGGGCCACTGGCCTGATCCAACAGGGCTTCTCTTATGTTCTTATGTGACACAGAGTGTTGGACTGGAAGGGCCATTGGCCCGATCCAACAGGGCTTCTCTTATGTTCTTATGTGACACAGAGTGTTGGACTGGAAGGGCCACTGGCCCGATCCAACAGGGCTTCTCTTATGTTCTTATGTGACACAGAGTGTTGGACTGGAAGGGCCACTGGCCTTATCCAACAGGGCTTCTCTTATGTTCTTATGTGACACAGAGTGTTGGACTGGATGGGCCATTGGCCTGATCCAAAAGGGCTTCTCTTATGTTCTTATGTGACACAGAGTGTTGGACTGGAGGGGCCACTGGCGTGATCCAACAGGGCTTCTCTTATGTTCTTATGTGACACAGAGTGTTGGACTGGAGGGGCCATTGGCCTGATCCAACAGGGCTTCTCTTATGTTCTTATGTGACACAGAGTGTTGGACTGGAGGGGCCACTGGCCTGATCCAACAGGGCTTCTCTTATGTTCTTATGTGACACAGAGTGTTGGACTGGAGGGGCCACTGGCGTGATCCAACAGGGCTTCTCTTATGTTCTTATGTGACACAGAGTGTTGGACTGGAAGGGCCATTGGCCTGATCCAAAAGGGCTTCTCTTATGTTCTTATGTGACACAGAGTGTTGGACTGGATGGGCCACTGGCCTGATCCAACAGGGCTTCTCTTATGTTCCTATGTGACACAGAGTGTTGGACTGGGGGGCCTGATCCAATAGGGCTTCTCTTATGTTCTTATGTGACACAGAGTGTTGGACTGGAAGGGCCATTGGCCTGATCCAACAGGGCTTCTCTTATGTTCTTATGTGACACAGAGTGTTGGACTGGATGGGCCACTGGCCTGATCCAACAGGGCTTCTCTTATGTTCCTATGTGACACAGAGTGTTGGACTGGGGGGCCATTGGCCTGATCCAACAGGGCTTCTCTTATGTTCTTATGTGACACAGAGTGTTGGACTGGATGGGCCACTGGCCTTATCCAACAGGGCTTCTCTTATGTTCTTATGTGACACAGAGTGTTGGACTGGATGGGCCATTGGCCTGATCCAAAAGGGCTTCTCTTATGTTCTTATGTGACACAGAGTGTTGGACTGGAGGGGCACTGGCGTGATCCAACAGGGCTTCTCTTATGTTCTTATGTGACACAGAGTGTTGGACTGGAGGGGCCACTGGCCTGATCCAACAGGGCTTCTTTTATGTTCTTATGGGACACAGAGTGTTGGACTGGAGGGGCCACTGGCCTGATCCAACAGGGCTTCTCTTATGTTCTTATGTGACACAGAGTGTTGGACTGCAGGGGCCACTGGCCTGATCCAACAGGGCTTCTCTTATGTTCTTTTCTGACACAGAGTGTTGGACTGGAAGGGCCACTGGCCTTATCCAACAGGGCTTCTCTTATGTTCTTATGTGACACAGAGTGTTGGACTGGAGGGGCCACTGGCCTGATCCAACAGGGCTTCTCTTATGTTCTTATGTGACACAGAGTATTGGACTGGAGGGGCCACTGGCCTGATCCAACAGGGCTTCTCTTATGTTCTTATGTGACAGAGTGTTGGACTGGATGGGCCATTGGCCTGATCCAACAGGGCTTCTCTTATGTTCTTATGTGACACAGAGTGTTGGACTGGAGGGGCCACTGGCCTGATCCAACAGGGCTTCTCTTATGTTCTTATGTGACACAGAGTGTTGGACTGGAAGGGCCATTGGCCCGATCCAACAGGGCTTCTCTTATGTTCTTATGTGACACAGAGTGTTGGACTGGAAGGGCCACTGGCCCGATCCAACAGGGCTTCTCTTATGTTCTTATGTGACACAGAGTGTTGGACTGGAAGGGCCACTGGCCTTATCCAACAGGGCTTCTCTTATGTTCTTATGTGACACAGAGTGTTGGACTGGAGGGGACATTGGCCTGATCCAAAAGGGCTTCTCTTATGTTCTTATGTGACACAGAGTGTTGGACTGGAGGGGCCACTGGCGTGATCCAACAGGGCTTCTCTTATGTTCTTATGTGACACAGAGTGTTGGACTGGAGGGGCCATTGGCCTGATCCAACAGGGCTTCTCTTATGTTCTTATGTGACACAGAGTGTTGGACTGGAGGGGCCACTGGCCTGATCCAACAGGGCTTCTCTTATGTTCTTATGTGACACAGAGTGTTGGACTGGAGGGGCCACTGGCGTGATCCAACAGGGCTTCTCTTATGTTCTTATGTGACACAGAGTGTTGGACTGGAAGGGCCATTGGCCTGATCCAACAGGGCTTCTCTTATGTTCTTATGTGACACAGAGTGTTGGACTGGATAGGCCACTGGCCTGATCCAACAGGGCTTCTCTTATGTTCCTATGTGACACAGAGTGTTGGACTGGGGGGCCTGATCCAATAGGGCTTCTCTTATGTTCTTATGTGACACAGAGTGTTGGACTGGAAGGGCCATTGGCCTGATCCAACAGGGCTTCTCTTATGTTCTTATGTGACACAGAGTGTTGGACTGGATGGGCCACTGGCCTGATCCAACAGGGCTTCTCTTATGTTCCTATGTGACACAGAGTGTTGGACTGGGGGGCCTGATCCAATAGGGCTTCCCTTATATTCTTATGTGACACAGAGTGTCGGTCTCGATCAGCAATTGGCCTGATCCAACAGGGCTTCTCTTATGTTCTTATGTGACACAGAGTGTTGGACTGGAATGGCCACTGGCCTGATCCAACAGGGCTTCTCTTATGTTCTTATGTGACACAGAGTGTTGGACTGGAGGGGCCACTGGCCTGATCCAACAGGGCTTCTCTTATGTTCTTATGTGGCACAGAGTGTTGGACTGGGGGGCCATTGGCCTGATCCAACATGCCTTCTTTTATGTTCTTATGTGACACAGAGTGTTGGACTGGAGGGGCCACTGGCCTGATCCAACAGGGCTTCTCTTATGTTCTTATGTGGCACAGAGTGTTGGACTGGGGGGCCATTGGCCTGATCCAACAGGGCTTCTCTTATGTTCTTATGTGACACAGAGTGTTGGACTGGATGGGCCACTGGCCTGATCCAACAGGGCTTCTCTTATGTTCTTATGTGGCACAGAGTGTTGGACTGGGGGGCCATTGGCCTGATCCAACATGCCTTCTTTTATGTTCTTATGTGACACAGAGTGTTGGACTGGAGGGGCCACTGGCCTGATCCAACAGGGCTTCTCTTATGTTCTTATGTGGCACAGAGTGTTGGACTGGGGGGCCATTGGCCTGATCCAACAGGGCTTCTCTTATGTTCTTATGTGACACAGAGTGTTGGACTGGATGGGCCACTGGCCTGATCCAACAGGGCTTCTCTTATGTTCTTATGTGACACAGAGTGTTGGACTGGATGGGCCATTGGCCTGATCCAAAAGGGCTTCTCTTATGTTCTTATGTGACACAGAGTGTTGGACTGGAGGGGCACTGGCGTGATCCAACAGGGCTTCTCTTATGTTCTTATGTGACACAGAGTGTTGGACTGGAGGGGCCACTGGCCTGATCCAACAGGGCTTCTTTTATGTTCTTATGGGACACAGAGTGTTGGACTGGAGGGGCCACTGGCCTGATCCAACAGGGCTTCTCTTATGTTCTTATGTGACACAGAGTGTTGGACTGCAGGGGCCACTGGCCTGATCCAACAGGGCTTCTCTTATGTTCTTTTGTGACACAGAGTGTTGGACTGGAAGGGCCACTGGCCTTATCCAACAGGGCTTCTCTTATGTTCTTATGTGACACAGAGTGTTGGACTGGAGGGGCCACTGGCCTGATCCAACAGGGCTTCTCTTATGTTCTTATGTGACACAGAGTGTTGGACTGGAGGGGCCACTGGCCTGATCCAACAGGGCTTCTCTTATGTTCTTATGTGACAGAGTGTTGGACTGGATGGGCCATTGGCCTGATCCAACAGGGCTTCTCTTATGTTCTTATGTGACACAGAGTGTTGGACTGGAGGGGCCACTGGCCTGATCCAACAGGGCTTCTCTTATGTTCTTATGTGACACAGAGTGTTGGACTGGAGGGGCCATTGGCCTGATCCAACAGGGCTTCTCTTATGTTCTTATGTGACACAGAGTGTTGGACTGGAAGGGCCACTGGCCTTATCCAACAGGGCTTCTCTTATGTTCTTATGTGACACAGAGTGTTGGACTGGAAGGGCCACTGGCCTTATCCAACAGGGCTTCTCTTATGTTCTTATGTGACACAGAGTGTTGGACTGGAGGGGCCACTGGCCTGATCCAACAGGGCTTCTCTTATGTTCTTATGTGACACAGAGTGTTGGACTGGAGGGGCCATTGGCCTGATCCAACAGGGCTTCTCTTATGTTCTTATGTGACACAGAGTGCTGGACTGGAGGGGCCACTGGCCTGATCCAACAGGGCTTCTCTTATGTTCTTATGTGACACAGAGTGTTGGACTGGAGGGGCCACTGGCGTGATCCAACAGGGCTTCTCTTATGTTCTTATGTGACACAGAGTGTTGGACTGGAAGGGCCACTGGCCTGATCCAACAGGGCTTCTCTTATGTTCTTATGTGACACAGAGTGTTGGACTGGAGGGGCCACTGGCCTGATCCAACAGGGCTTCTCTTATGTTCTTATGCGACACAGAGTGTTGGACTGGAGGGGCCACTGGCGTGATTCAGCAGGGCTTCTCTTATGTTCTTATGCGACACAGAGTGTTGGACTGGAGGGGCCACTGGCGTGATTCAGCAGGGCTTCTCTTATGTTCTTATGTGACGCAGAGTGTTGGACTGGATGGGCCATTGGCCTGATCCAACAGGGCTTTTCTTATGTTCTTATGTGACACAGAGTTTTGGACTGGAGGGGCCACTGGCCTGATCCAACAGGGCTTCTCTTGTGTTCTTATGTAACACAGAGTGCTGGACTGGAGGGGCCATCGGCCTGATCCAACAGGGCTTCTCTTATGATCTTAACGATGACCCTGCTCATAAATGCCAGCACATTTAATTGGCTGGTTAAAAGGGTGCTGATTCTTGGTTCAAATGTTGAGTTGAAACAAAAGTTCACAAAAAGGCAGAATTCAGCCACATTTAAAAATTGATATAGAAAGAGATGGCTATATAGAAAAGTGATATTGTAACAAAAGGAGGGGGGGGAGCTGTATAAAAGTAGCAACTGTTGATACAAGTCTTGGCTTGCTACTCTATATTTTGAAACAAACAATTTATTATCAATATTATTGACAAAAAAACACTACACACTAGACACCAGATTTTACTTTGAAGGAAATACTGGGTATTCCATTATTGAATTTATAGAATCATAGAAGAGTTGGAAGGGACCTCCCGGGTCATCTAGTCCAACCCCCTGCACAATGCAGGAAACTCACAAACACCTCCCCCTAAATTTACAGGATCCTCATTGCTGTCAGATGGCCATCCAGCGTCTGTTTAAAAACCTCTAAGGAAGGAGAACCCACCACCTCTCAAGGAAGCCTGTTCCACTGCGGAATCGCTCTAATTGTCAGGGAGTTCTTCCTAATGTTGAGCCGGAAACTCTTTTGATTTAATTTCAACCCCTTGGTTCTGGTCCTACCTCCCGGGAACACAGAAAACAATCCAACCCCATCACGTACAGCCCTTCAAGTACTTGAAGATGGTGATCCTATCGCCTCTCAGCCGCCTCCTCTCCAGGCTAAACATCCCCAGCTCTTTCAACCTTTCCTCATAGGACTTGGTCTCCAGACTCCTCAATTCAAGCCTTTACATAGTGCACTCAGCCTGAAGAAGGCAAAGGAAATGGACAGTTCCCTAGGCAACCCATTGCTGCTGTTGCTATAACATCAACCCTCTATTGTAATCTTGCTTAAAATCTGGCATCTAGCGTGTAGGGGTTTTTTTTTTGTCAATAATATTGTGTTTTAACAATTTATTGATAACATATGGTTACAAAACTTAATAATAAAATAATATTGATAATAATATTGATAAATAATATTGATAATAAATTGTTTGTTTCAAATGATAGAGGAGCAAGCCAAGACTTGCGTCAACAGTTGTCATTTTTTATACATTTAAAAATTCAGCTGCAGAATTCTGCTGAGCTGATCGTGGAAGAAAAAATGGCAATGATGTCACATTTCTGAATTTTGGAATTCATTATTTCCAGATTTTGTAAACTCCCTGAATCTTTTCCAGGCCTTGGGACGGGAAGCGTTGCTTGTTGGGAAGGACATGGGTGTTGAGTTGGGTAGCCCTTTCTTCACCTCTTCCTCTGGCAATTTTTTTGTCATCGTCTCTGCTCTACATTTCCAGATATTTGCAAGCTGCCCCCAGAGACTGGGCCCTGCAGAGCCGCCCGGCTGAGATATTACTACAATCCAGAGACTCAGAAGTGTGACACCTTCACTTACGGCGGCTGCAAGGGCAACGAGAACCAGTTCGAAACTCTGGAGGAGTGTGAACACGCCTGCAAGAAACCAAGTAAGCAAGCACATGGGCTGGCCCCACTACAGGACCTCCTGGTGGCTCAGGAGGCTCAGTGATGACAGTGGCGCAGTGGTAGAACATCTGCTTGGTAAGCAGAAGGTCCCAGGTTCAATCCCTGGCATCTCCAACTAAAAAGGGTCCAGGCAAGTAGGCGTGAAAAACCTCCGCTGGAGACCCTTGGAGAGCCGCTGCCAGACTGAGGAGACAAGATTGACTTTGATGGACCAAAGAGGGTCTGATTAAGAAGAAAGCAGCTTCATATGTGGGAGGGACGGTGGCTCAGTGGTAGAGCATCTGCCTGGTAAGCAGCAGGTCCCAGGTTCGATCCCCGGCATCTCCAACTCAAAAGGGTCCAGGCAAGTCGGCGTGAAAAACCTCAGCTGGAGACCCTGGAGAGCCACTGCCAGTCTGAGAAGACAATACTGACGTTGATGGACCCAGGGGGGTCTGATTCAGTATAAGGCAGCTTCAGAGGTTCATATGTTCTGATGGCACCTGTGTGACAGAACGTTGGACTGGATGGGCCGTTGCCCTGATCCAACATGGCTTTTCTTACATTCTTAAAATGGGATTGCCCTGTTTACACCAGCAAGTGGTCCTGAGTCCCCCCCCCCCCCCCCGCTTTAATGTTGTTATCCACACAATGCTGGAAGGGAGAAACCAAGAGAGGAGATGCCACTCCCGGCATAGGCTAGAGAATTTAATGCTCGTTTAATGTGCTCATTTTATTTATTATTTTTACTATTTTCTGTATTTCATTCTCTTTGCAAATCCTTTGATGTTATTCCAGGCTAGGAAGCAACATTTGAGCGCTTAAATCGGAATAGCCCTGCTGTGGTTGCCAACCTCCAGGTGAAGCCTGGAGATCTCCTTTAATGAGAACTGGTTTTCTGGTTACAGAGATCAGCTCCCCAGGAGAAAACAGCTGCTTTTGGAAAGGGAGCTCTATGAAATTATACTAAGCTTGCCAGCCCCGAGGCCTCAGCAGTTTTGCAGTCTTGCCCCCACTGCCAGTTAGCTGACCAGTGGAAGGAAGCCGTGCCAGGCCTAGGGCATGGGGTTCTGTTCCCCAAGGCAGAAACCCAACACGCAGCCCCCAACTACTGTCTTAGTAGTAGTACGTGTGAAAAGGATCTAGGGGTCTTAGTGGATCAGACGCTGAACATGAGTCAACAGTGTGATGTGGTGGCTAAAAAGGCAAATGCCATTTTGAGCTGTATCAACAGAAGTCTAGTGTCCAGATCATGTGATGTGATGGTATCACTTTACTCTGCTCTGGCAAGACCTCCTCTGGAGTCTTGTGTTCAGTTTTGGGCACCACAATTTAAGAAGGATATAGACAAGCTGGAACGGATCCAGAGGAGGGCAACAAAGATGGTGAGGGGTCTGGAGACCAAGTCCTATGAGGAAAGGTTGAAGGAGCTGGGCATGTTTAGCCTGGAGAGGAGGTGGCTGAGAGGTGATACAATCACCATCTTCAAGTACTTGAAGGGCTGTCCTCGAGAGGATGGCGTGGAATTGTTTTCTGTGACCCCGGAAGGTAGGACCAGAACCAATGGGTTGAAATGAAATCAAGCGTTTCCTGCTCAACATTAGAAAGAACTTCCTGACCATTACAGCGATTCCTCAGTGGAACAGGTTTCCTTGGTGGGCTCTCCTTCCTTGGAGGTTTTTAAACAGAGGCTAGATGGCCATCTGACAGCAATGAGGATCCTGTGAATTTAGGGGGAGGTGTCTGTGAGTTTCCTGCCTTGTTCAGGGGTTTGGACTAGATGACCCTGGAGGTCCCTTCCAACTCTAGGATTCTATGCTTTAACTGGAATCTCCTTCCTTGGAGATTCTTCAACAGAGGCTAGATGGCCATCTGACAGCAATGAGGATCCTGGGAATTTAGGGGGAGGTGTTTGTGAGTTTCCTGCATTGTGCAGGGGGTTGGACTAGATGACCCTGGAGGTCCCTTCCAACTCTAGGATTCTATGCTTTTAACTGGGCTCTCCTTCCTTGGAGGTTTTTCAACAGAGGCTAGATGGCCATCTGACAGCAATGAGGATCCTGTGAATTTAGGGGGAGGTGTTTGTGAGTTTCCTGCATTGTGCAGGGGGTTGGACTAAATGACCCTAGAGGTCCCTTCCAACTCTAGGATTCTATGATTCTATAAACAGATTTTTCACATGTGTGCTTTGCGCACACACCGCATGATGATGTCACCCACAGGCGACGTCATCGCGCCGGGTGCTCAGTGCATCCCCTCCGCATCGCTTGCCAAGTTCAGCAGGTGCTGTGGATGGGAAGTGCTGTTTTTTCTTGGCTTTAAAGGGGTTGGGGGAGTTCCGCCGCTCCTTTAAAGCCACGAAAAAAACACTTGGTACTTCCCCTCCGCAGCGCTCGCCTAATTCAGAGGGCACTGCGGACGGGAAGCAAGTCCAAGGCTCGGGGACGGCGCAAGCGGGGAGGGGGTGTCTGCCCCTGCTAAGAGTTAACGCCCGTATGCTTTTAAATCTGTGCAGGCTTAGAAGAAGCCTGCAAACTACCTGTGTTTTGGACTGTGTGTGTGCCTTTAAATCCGAGCAAGAGGAAAGCTGAATGGGCAGGAATTAGGCAAAGTCACGTGGGTCTTCCCGGTGAGTGTGTGAAGCATGTGAGGAAGGAAGAGAAGCCAGCAGAGCCCCTCTGTTTGTTTGGAGGAAAACCCTCCCCCCCTATGCTGCTCTGCTTTTGTTTCTCTGTTAGTCTGAAGAAGTTGTTGGAAATACAGCAGATGGTTACATTCAGCAACCCCCGTGAGTAAATTGCCTCAGTGAGATCACAACAGCGTGTGCATGCTAACTTTCTTTATTTTGGCTTCTTTGTGAGAGGATGTGTGTTTGTGCAGCGGCCTGAGGGTGAGGAAATGAAGACCGTATTCGAGGGAACTGCACAGCTGTATTTTCACTTATTTTACTTAGAGAATGGGAAGGTCTCCTGGCTCCACCCCCAAAGTCCCTAGATATTTTCTGAGTTGGACCTGCCAACTCTACATTATGCCCTGCTGAGGCCCTCCCCTCCCCAAATCCCACTTTCTCCAAGCCCCCTCCTCAAGTCTTCAAGAATTTCCATAACCCAGAGGTGGCAACCCTGCTGGCCCAGCTCCCCCCACAAGAGCAATGACCTGGCATGTCTACTCCATTTGTCACAAGGGCCAGCAGCTTGAGACTGGGAGTTTCAGGGTGGGGTGCTCGTAATCCCATTGCATTCCTCCAAGTACCGTGTTGTTCTCTCTTTTTCCACTAATCAGAGTTGGGGTGGTCTCAACAAGGCACCGTTGACTTCCCCACCCACCCTGTACTCCCACCCTCCCTTTCTCAACCTCTCTCTTAGAGAGCCAGTTTGGTGTAGTGGTTAAGTGTGCGGACTCTTATCTAAGAAACTGGGTTTGATTCCCCACTCCTCCACTTGCACCTGCTGGAATGGCCTTGGGTCAGCCAGAGCTCTCGTATCTGGGAGAACCAGGTTTGATTCCCCACTCCTCCACTTGCAGCTGCTGGAATGGCCTTGGGTCAGCCCGAGCTCTCTTATCTGGCAGAACCAGGTTTGATTCCCCACTCCTCCACTTGCACCTGCTGGAATGGCCTTGGGTCAGCCAGAGCTCTCTTATCTGGGCAAACCGGGTATGATTCCCCACTCCTCCACTTGCACCTGCTGGAATGGCCTTGGGTCAGCCCGAGCTCTCTTATCTGGCAGAACCGGGTTTGATTCCCCACTCCTCCACTTGCACCTGCTGGAATGGCCTTGGGTCAGCCCGAGCTCTCTTATCTGGCAGAACCGGGTTTGATTCCCCACTCCTCCACTTGCACCTGCTGGAATGGCCTTGGGTCAGCCCGAGCTCTCTTCTCAGGGCAAACCGGGTTTGATTCCCCACTCCTCCACTTGCAGCTGCTGGAATGGCCTTGGGTCAGCCATCACTCTGTTATCTGGGAGAACCGGGTTTGATTCCCCTCTCCTCCACTTGCACCTGCTGGAATGGCCTTGAGTCAGCCAGAGCTCTCTTATCTGGGAGAACCGAGTTTGATTCCCCTCTCCTCCACTTTCACCTGCTGGAATGGCCTTGGGTCAGCCAGAGCTCTCTTATCTGGAAGAACCGGGTTGGATTCCCCACTCCTCCACTTGCACCTGCTGGAATGGCCTTGGGTTAGCTATAGATCTCTCATATGGGAGAACCGGGTTTGATTCCCCACTCCTCCACTTGCAGCTGCTGCAATGGCCTTGGGTCAGCCAGAGCTCTCTTATCTGGGAGAACCTGGTTTGATTCCCTACTCCTCCACTTTCAGCTGCTGGAATGGCCTTGGGTCATCCATAGCTCTTGCAGAGCTGTCCTTGAAAGGGCAGCTTTCATGAGAGCTCTCTCAGACCCACCTGCCTCACAGGGTATCTGTTGTGGAGGAGGAAGGGAAAGGAGATTGTAAACCACAGGGTATAAATCTACAGTCTTCTTCTCCTCCTTCTTCTCCTTCTTCTCTTTGTTCTGCAACCACAGGTATGTGTCGACTCCCTCCGATTTCCGGGCAGGGGAACGCCTCAATCCCCATGTATTACTACAACCCAGCCAAACATGTCTGCGAGAGGTCTACCTACAAGGGCCACAACGGCAATGCAAACAGATTTGCATCTCGCATGGAGTGCCGGGAGACCTGCAGAGACCCAGGTGAGAGTTGGTGCTTTCTCTGGGTCAGAAGGGAAGGCCCACCTAGTCCGGAGGCACACGGAACAGCCGCTGAGTAGAAGCAGACAGGCTGGGACCCAACCTCCCTCCAAGCTGCGGAGTCTTGTGAACAAAAACTCTACTTCGTGAGCTACTGGCATTGAAGGGGTGAGAAAGTGATTTGTTGTTGCAAAGTAGCACAGTTGAACATATGAACATATGAAGCTGCCTTATACTGAATCAGACCTTTGGTCCATCAAAGTCAGTCTTGTCTTCTCAGACTGGCAGCGGCTCTCCAGGGTCTCAAGCTGAGGTTTTCACACCTATTTGCCTGGACCCTTTTTTGGAGATGCCAGGGATTGAACCTGGGACCTTCTGCTTCCCAAGCAGATGCTCTACCACTGAGCCACCATCCCTCCCAGTTGAGTCCAACTCTTTATGGCCCCATGGACCAAGTCACACCAAGGTGATCTGGATTCTAATCTAGCTGTGGGAAGAGTTGCCGGAAGCAAAGAGATGGCCAAGAGACATTAGTCCTCCTTCCGCTTCCCAGGATTGGGTAAAAATATGGAGCAGAGGTCCATCAGTGGCTATTAGCCACAGGATGTTGGACTGGATGGGCCATTGGCCTGATCCAACAGGGCTTCTCTTATGTTCTTATGTGACGCAGAGTGTTGGAATGGATGGGGCATTGGCCTGACCCAATAGGGCTTCTCTTATGTTCTTATGTGACACAGAGTGCTGGACTGGAGGGGCCATTGGCCTGATCCAACAGGGCTTCTCTCATGTTCTTATGTGACGCAGAGTGTTGGAATGGAGGGGCCATTGGCCTGATCCAACATGGCTTCTCTTATGTTCTTATGTGACACAGAGTGTTGGACTGGAGGGCCCACTGGCCTGATCCAACAGGGCTTCTCTTATGTTCTTATGTGACACAGAGTGTTGGACTGGAGGGCCCACTGGCCTGATCCAACAGGGCTTCTCTTATGTTCTTATGTGACACAGAGTGTTGGACTGGAGGGGCCATTGGCCTGATCCAACAGGGCTTCTCTTATGTTCTTTTGTGACACAGAGTGTTGGAATGGATGGACCATTGGCCTGATCCAATAGGGCTTCTCTTACGTTCTTATGTGACACAGAGTGTTGGACTGGAGGGCCCACTGGCCTGATCCAACAGGGCTTCTCTTATGTTCTTATGTGACACAGAGTGTTGGACTGGAGGGGCCATTGGCCTGATCCAACAGGGCTTCTCTTATGTTCTTTTGTGACACAGAGTGTTGGACTGGAGGGGCCATTGGCCTGATCCAACAGGGGTTCCCTTATGTTCTTATGTGACACAGAGTGTTGGAATGGATGGACCATTGGCCTGATCCAATAGGGCTTCTCTTATGTTCTTATGTGACACAGAGTGCTGGACTGGATGGACCATTGGCCTGATCCAACAGGGCTTCTTTATGTTCTTATGTGACACAGAGTGTTGGAATGGATGGACCATTGGCCTGATCCAATAGGGCTTCTCTTATGTTCTTAAGTGACACAGAGTGTTGGAATGGATGGACCATTGGCCTGATCCAATAGGGCTTCTCTTATGTTCTTATGTGACACAGAGTGCTGGACTGGATGGACCATTGGCCTGATCCAACAGGGCTTCTTTATGTTCTTATGTGACACAGAGTGTTGGAATGGATGGACCATTGGCCTGATCCAATAGGGCTTCTCTTATGTTCTTGTGTGACACAGAGTGTTGGAATGGATGGACCACTGGCCTGATCCAACAGGGCTTCTCTTATGTTCTTATGTGACACAGAGTGTTGGACTGGAGGGGCCATTGGTCTGATCCAACAGGGGTTCCCTTATGTTCTTATGTGACACAGATTGTTGGAATGGATGGACCATTGGCCTGATCCAATAGGGCTTCTCTTATGTTCTTATGTGACACAGAGTGCTGGACTGGATGGACCATTGGCCTGATCCAACAGGGCTTCTTTATGTTCTTATGTGACACAGAGTGTTGGAATGGATGGACCATTGGCCTGATCCAACATGGCTTCTCTTATGTTCTTATGGGACACAGAGTGTTGGAATGGATGGACCATTGGCCTGATCCAATAGGGCTTCTCTTATGTTCTTATGTGACACAGAGTGCTGGACTGGATGGACCATTGGCCTGATCCAACAGGGCTTCTTTATGTTCTTATGTGACACAGAGTGTTGGAATGGATGGACCATTGGCCTGATCCAACATGGCTTCTCTTATGTTCTTATGTGACACAGATTGTTGGAATGGATGGACCATTGGCCTGATCCAATAGGGCTTCTCTTATGTTCTTATGTGACACAGAGTGCTGGACTGGATGGACCATTGGCCTGATCCAACAGGGCTTCTTTATGTTCTTATGTGACACAGAGTGTTGGAATGGATGTACCATTGGCCTGATCCAACAGGGCTTCTCTTATGTTTTGATGTGACACAGAGTGTTGGAATGGATGGACCACTGTCCTGATCCAACATGGCTTCCCTTATGTTCTTATTATGTTCTTAAGTGTTTCTCCCCCTTCGATACATTGAAAAGTTTTTTGCGACACTGTCAAGTACAAGGATACTTCTGTTGGGGTGTGTTTATGTTCAACATTTTACATTTCAAATTTCATAACTGATCACTGCTGCGTCCTCGCTATTGCTTTTAGCAAGTAAGTAATATAACAAAAATACAGGAAGAAAGGCTATTATATATCTCATTATGGGGAAAAAATAGAAGATATTTCTTCCCACTGTCCACACATTTATATTCATGATGTTACATTTAAAACTGATTCTCATTCAGCTTTGTCATTACTATGCATTTGTATACAGCATTTTAGACTATCTCTCATTCTAAATTTGTTCCCTGCTTGCATAATGCACACTCCATCTCGCCTCAAATTTCAAACGGAGATTAGAAAGAGAGACTGCTGAGTTGAAACTGATAATGAAGCTCAAGACGAGGCATCCACCCAGGCTGAATTACGACCTAGGTTTCCTGTCTTAAAAGAGCCCTGTGGGGCGGAGTGGTAACGCTGCAGTACTGCAGTCCAAGTTCTGCTCGCAACCTGAGTTCGATCCCCGGTGGAAATTGGGTTGAGGTAGCCGGCTCCAGGTGGACTCAGCCTTCCATCCTTCCGAGGTCGGTAAAAGGAGTACCCAGTTTGCTGGGGGGGGTGGGGAGCGTAGATGACTGGGGAAGGCAATGGCAAACCACCTCGTCAAAACTCTGCCATGGAAATGCCATGATGTGACGTCACCCCAGAGTCGGAAACGGCTGGTGTTTGCGCAGGGGACTCCCTTGACCTTTTTAAATTAAGGGCAGGAAGGTACTGGCTAGATATTAGGAAATACTTTTTTACTGGAAGAGTTGTTTAGCAGTGGAATCAGCTACTGAGGGAGGTGGTGCGCTCCCCCCCCCCCGCCCCAACAGTCTTGAGCAGCGGCTGGACAAACACTTTAGGGATACTCTAGGCTGACCCTTCATTGAGCAGGTGGTTGGACTAGAAGAGAAGAGAGAAGGGGCCTTTTCCGCACAGTCTCCTACTCCATATCAGGTCAGGATTGCGTGCGGGATTTAGTGAAGAGTTCCGCACATTTTGCTCCTGATCAAATTCTTGGTCCTTCTTTTCTGCCTTCAACACAGGTTTCCTGGATACCGCAAAAATCAGGAGTCCAGAAAACCCGCGTTGAAGGCAGAAAAAGAAGGACCAAACATTTGATCGGGAGCAAAATGTGCCGAACTCTTCACTAAATCCGGCATACAATCCTGACCTGATACGGAGTAGGAGACTGTGCGGAAAAGGCCAGAGAGAGATTGGATTTATATTCCACCCTTCACTACCCAAAGGAGACTCAGAGCGGTTTACAATCTCCTGTCCCTTCCCCTCCCCACAACAGGCACCCTGTGGGGTAGGTGGGGCTGGGAGAGCTCTGACAGAAGCTGTCCCTTTCAAGGACAACTCTGCAAGTGCTGTGGCTGACCCAAGGCCATTCCAGCAGCTGCATGTTGAGGAGCAGGGAATCAAACCCGGTTCTCCCAGATAAGAGTCCGGACATTTAACCACTACACCGAACTGGCTGTCTTTGGTGTAGAGCCTGTTTGGTATAGTGATTAAGCACACGGACTCTGATTTGGGAGAACCAGGTTCGATTTCTCCGTCCGCCTCCACCTGCACCTGCTGTGTGACTTTGGGTCAGTCACAGTTCATGAAAAGCTGCTCTCTCAAGAGCAGTTCTCTGAGAGCCCTCTCAGCCCCACCAACCTCACAGGGTGTCTGTTGGGGGAAGAGAAAGGGAAGGAGACTTTAAATTGCTCTGAGACTTCTTCAGGTAGTGAAGGGTGGGGTATAAATCCAATTTCTCTTCTTCTACTACTATTACTTCTTCTTCTTTCCCATCTGCCCTTTCCACCATTCACCCAGGCACCCTCTCTCTCTCTCTCCTCTGTGGCTGCAGATATCTGCCTGCTCCCCAAGGTGCCAGGTCCCTGTGAAGCCCAGATCCCCAAGTTCTACTACAATTCTACCACCAGGCTCTGCACACCTTTCAACTACGGTGGCTGCAAAGGGAATCAGAACAAATTTGCCACGAAAGAAGAGTGCCAGCAGGCCTGCCAGGGGCCAGGTGAGCAAGAGGGGCACTGCCCAGTTGGACATTTTATTTATTTATTTTATTTAATGAACTTATATCCCGCCCTTCTCACCGAAGTGTCTCAGGGCGGCTCACAACATAATGATTCATACAATTCCATTTAAAACATTTACAGATACAATAAAAGCATAGTTAATAAAACAAGATAAAATAAAGCCAGCGGTCTATAAGAGCATTTTGTTCCATCCAAAGATGTTCCATCCAAAGTATCAGTTAGGTGTTATAGGCCTGCCGGAAGAGGGCTGTCTTGCAGGCCCTGCGGAACTGCCCTAGGTCCCGCAGGGCCCGCACCTCCTCCGGCAGCTGGTTCCACCAGTAAGGTGCCGCTGTTGAGAAGGCCCGATCCCTGGTGGATTTTAGACGGGCCTCCTTTGGCCCGGGGACTACCAGCAGATTTTGTGAGCCGGAACGTAGTACTCTCTGGGGAACGTGTGGGGAGAGACGGTCCCTAAGGTAGGCAGGTCCTAGGCCATATAGGGCTTTAAAGGTAATGACCAACACCTTGTACTGGACTCGGAATGTTACTGGCAGCCAGTGCAGATCCCGGAGCCCCGGCCGAATGTGCTCCCATCTTGGGAGCCCTAATAGCAGCCGGGCAGCAGCGTTCTGCACCAACTGCAGTTTCCGGGTCCGGCACAAGGGTAGCCCCATGTAGAGGGCATTACAGTAGTCCAACCTCGAGGTGACCGTAGCATGAATCACTGTTGCTAGGTCGTCGCGCTCCAGGAAGGGGGCCAACTGTCTCGCCCGCCTAAGGTGAAAAAAAGCGGACTTGGCAGTGGCTGCTATCTGAGCCTCCATCGTCAGAGAAGGCTCCAATAGCACCCCCAGGCTCTTGACCCTGCCCGACGCTGTCAGCGGCGTGCCGTCAAAAACTGGCAGGGGGATTTCCCTTCCCGGGCCGCAGCGACCCAAGCAAAGGACCTCTGTCTTCGCTGGGTTCAGCTTCAGCCCGCTCAGCCTAAGCCACCTAGCCACTGCCTGTAACGCCCGGTCCAGATTTTCTGGGACGCAGGCGGGCCGGCCGTCCATAAGCAGATAGAGCTGGGTGTCATCCGCATATTGGTGACAACCCAGCCCATACCTCAGCAGGAGTGGGCAAGAGCAGTGGGTGGGGAAGGGGCGGAGCACCAGGCTTACCCGCAGAAGGTCCCAGGTTCAATCCTTTGGAGCTCCAGATGAAAGTGTGAAGCAGGGGGTGATGGGAAAGACCTCGGCCTAAGGTCCTGGACTGCTGCTGCCAGGAAAGGAAGGAAGGAAGGAAGGAAGGAAGGAAGGAAGGAAGGAAGGAAGGAAGGAAGGAAGGAAGGAAGGAAGGAAGGAAGGAGGGAGGGAGACAACAATATGGATTTATATGCAGCCCTTCACTTTGAATCTCAGAATCTCAAAGCAGCTTACAATCTCTTTTATCTTCCTCCACCACAACAGACCCCTGTGAGGTAGGTGGGGCTGAGAGAGCTCTGACAGAAACTGCCCTTTCAAGGACAGCTCTGCAAGAGCTATGGCTAACCCAAGGCCACTCCAGCAGCTGCAAGTGGAGGCTCTGCATGCCTTTCGCCTACGGTGGCTGCAAAGGGAAAAGTTTGGTGCACTTAACCACTTCACCAAACTGGCTCTCAATAATGATGTCAATGGACCAAAGTCCTGAGTCAGTCTAAGGCAACTTCCTGTGAGGGAAACGGGGCCCAAGACCAGGGCTGGCCAAATTCAGTAAAGGAAGGAACGGATTCCTGTGCCGTTGATATTTGCACAGGCTGGGGCAGTTCCACAGCTCCAGAGCTTTTGCCTTGACTTCGCTGCTCTTATCCTGCAGAGAAACCCGGTTCTTGCCCGCAGGAAGCTCCAAGGGGTTGCCAGGTGACCTGTCAGAAGGACTGCGACTGCCCTGGAGTCAAGAAGTGCTGTGTCACCAGCTGTGGCCAGATGTGTCTGGAGCCCCTGAAAGGTGAGCCGGGCAGCAGCAGAGACATGCAGGTGGCAGAAGGCCACGCCAGAAGGAGGTCAGCCCCCTTCTGTTTGAGGAGGAGTCATGGCTTAGTGGCAGAACATCTGCTTGGAAGGAGGACAGTCCCAGGTTCAATCCCCGACATCTCCAGTTCAAAGGGATCAGGTGACAGGGGATGGGAAAGACCTCTGCCTGAGACCTTGGAGAGCTGCTGCTAGCCTGAGATTAACGTTGCTGGACTGAGGGTCTGATTCTGTATCTGGAGCTTCATGAACTCATTTGATTGGGTAGGTGCTGGGTTCTGCCGTAGAACCTCTGCGTGGAATGCAGAAGGTCCCCGGTTCATGCCCCAGCAGCTTTAGTTTACAGGTTCAAGTTATAGGTGAAGTGAAACATCTTAAATATACTGAAATTATTAAGGGGTTGGAACATCTTCTCTATGAAGAAAAGTTAGAGGCTGGGGCTCTTTAGCTGGGAGAAACGTCGACTGAGGGGTGACATGACAGAGGTTTACAAAATCATGCATGGGATAGAGAAGGTAGAGAAAGAAGTCCTTTTCTCCCTTTCTCACAATACAAGAACTCGTGGGCACTCAATGAAATTGCTGAGCAGTCGGGTTAGAATGGATAAAAGGAAGGACTTCATCCCCAAAAGGGTGATTAACGTGTGGAATTCACTGCCACAGGAAGTGGCGGCGGCTGCAAGCACAGACAGCTTCAAGAGGGGATTGGATAAATATCTGAAGCAGAGGTCCATCAGTGGCTATTAGCCACAGCATATTGATGGAACTCTCTGTCTAGGGTAGTGATGCTCTGTATTCTTGGGAGTCAAGAGTAGGAGAGCTTCTGGAGTTCTGGCCCCACTGGTGGACCTCCTGATGATACCTGGGTTTTGACTTTGTGTGACAGAGGGTTGTACTAGGCAGACCATTGGCCTGAACCAACATGGCTTCTCTAATGTGAATGTGGAACCTTCTCAAAAGCCTTACTGAAATCAAGATAAACTATGTTGACAGCATTCCCCTGATCATTAAGGTAGTAACTTTCTCAAAAAAGGAGTTAAGTTAAGTCTGAAATGGCTTGTTATTGAGGAACCCATGCTGGGTTTTGATAATCAGCCATCTTTTCTAAATGCTTGAGGACTGTTTGATGGTTTGTTCTAAAATCTTACCAGGTATGGATGTTGAGCGGACAGGTCGGTAGTTACCCGGATCCTCCTTTTCCCCCTTCTTGAAGATGGGGACAACATTTGCCCACCTCCAATCTTCCGGCACCTCACCTGTTCTCCAAGAATTCTTCACAACAGAATGGGACTTGTACCTGGCTCTCCTGGGTCCAACACTAACCACTCTACACCACACAGACTTTGTGTCCCAAGGTGACCACCCACCTCTCCAAGAGAAGGAGGGTCATACAAGGCAGAATTCTTCTGGCGTGTTTGTGGTTCATCATATTGCAAAGTATCGCCGGCTTGTGGGTATCGTAATACTTGGTGTCACTTGCAGGGTTTCCTATGGATTTAGGGATGGGATTAGATTGGTTTTCTGTATTTGTATTATTTTGTATGATTATACAGGATTTTATGGGATATTTATCATATTATTTTTTGTACCTGTTTTAATTGATGTAATTGTTCATTGATGTAAATCTCATTGAGCTCTTAGCTGAAGAGAAGCGGTATGAAAATGAAATAATTATATAATAAAAATGATTGACTGAGGCGCTGAAATTACACCAGCAAGTTCCTGTAGTACCTTCAGATGCAATTCATCGGACCCTGAGGAGTTGGTTATATTTAAAGGATCTGGGTGTTTCCATACCACCCCTGTGCTGATCCTAAACTGCAACTGTTTTCCTTCATCATATGTTCTCTTTTTGCCAGGTTGGACACCATTCCCCTTGCAAGAGAAGACCAAGTTTGTTTGTTTTAGTAGGCTTATATTCTGCCCATTCCCAAAGAAGAAGAAGAAGAATTGCAGATTTATACCCTGCCCTTCTCTCTGAATCAGAGACTCAGAGTGGCTTACAATCTCCTATATCTTCTCCCCCCACAACAGACACCCTGTGAGGTGGGTGGGGCTGGAGAGGGTTCTCACAGCAGCTGCCCTTTCAAGGAAGGAAGGAAGGAAGGAAGGAAGGAAGGAAGAAGACTACAGATTTATACCCTACCCTTCTCTCTGAATCAGAGACTCAGAGTGGCTTACAATCTCCTATATCTTCTCCCCCCACAACAGGCACCCTGTGAGGTGGATGGGGCTGGAGAGGGTTCTCACAGCAGCTGCCCCTTCAAGGAAGGAAGAAGGCTACATATTTATACCCTACCCTTCTCTCTGAATCAGAGACTCAGAGTGGCTTACAATCTCCTATATCTTCTCCCCCCACAACAGGCACCCTGTGAGGTGGGTGGGGCTGGAGAGGGTTCTCACAGCAGCTGCCCCTTCAAGGAAGGAAGAAGACTACAGATTTATACCCTACCCTTCTCTCTGAATCAAAGACTCAGAGTGGCTCACAATCTCCTTTATCTTCCTCCCCCACAACAGACCCCCTGTGAGGTAGGTGGGGCTGAGAGAGCTCTGACAGAAGCTGTCCTTCCAAGGACAACTCTGCCAGAGCTATGGCTGACCCAAGGCCATTCCAGCAGCTGCAAGTGGAGGAGTGGGGAATCAAACCCGGTTCTCCCAGATAAGAGTCCATGCACTTAACCCTGACACCAAACAGGCTCTGGGCAGATCACAACATACAGTCTCTCTCTCTCTCGGCTTGGCTTCGCGAACGAAGATTTAAGAAGGTTTGCTGCAGGCTCGCTGGTGGCTGACAAGACCAATGTGGGACAGGCAGGTCCGGCCACAGCGGCTGCAGGGAAAAGTCTGATTTAGCGTTGGTCCTGTAGCAGTGCGATTCTTCCTCAATCTCCTTTTGTCTTCAAGACCAGCTATGCGTGTGTTCTCAAAGGAAGAGACAGCCTGGTGGATGGTGTGCCTCCATGCTTTGCGATCTGAGGCTAGGTCAGACCACTGGTGATGGTTGATGTGACAGGTGCTAAGGGATTTCTTCAGGGAGTCCTTGTACCTCTTCTTTGGTGCCCCTCTATTTCGATGGCCGGTGGAGAGTTCGCCATACAGGGCAATCTTGGGAAGGCGGTGGTTTTCCATCCTAGAAATATGCCCTGCCCAGCGCAGCTGCGTCTTCAACAGCAGTGCCTCGATGCTGGTAACCTCCGCCCTCTTGAGGACTTCAGTGTTGGTCACAAAGTCACTCCAGTGGATGTTGAGGATGGTGCGAAGGCAGCGCTGATGAAAGCGCTCAAGGAGTCGCAGGTGATGACGGTATAAAACCCACGATTCGGAGCCATAGATGAGGGTTGTCATCACAACCGCTTTGTAAACATTGATCTTTGTGCCTTTTTTCAGATGCTTGTTGCTCCACACTCTTTTGTGCAGTCGGCCAAATGCACGGTTTGCCTTTGCCAGCCTGTTGTCAATCTCCTTGTCGATCTTGGCATCTGAGGAGATGATGCACCCCAGGTAGCTGAACTGCTGGACTGTCTTCAGAACTGATTCACCCACAGTGATGCAGGGAGGGTGATAATCTTCCTGGGGTGCAGGCTGGTGGAGAACTTCTGTCTTCTTCAGACTAACTTCTAGGCCGAATAGCTTGGCAGCCTCTGCAAAGCAGGACGTCATATGCTGCAGAGCTGATACCGAGTGGGAGACGAGTGCAGCATCATCAGCAAACAGTAGCTCTCGGATGAGTTTTTCCATTGTCTTGGAGTGTGCCTTTAGTCGCCTCAGGTTGAACAGGCTGCCATCGGTGCGATAGCGGATGTAGACACCATCGTCCTCATCTAGATCTACTGCGGCTCTTTGAAGCATCATGCTAAAGAAGATCGTAAAGAGAGTTGGCGCGAGAACGCAGCCTTGCTTTACACCTGTGCCTATTGGGAAGGGCTCCGAGAGGTCGTTGCAGTGTCTGACTTGGCCTCGCTGGTCTTCGTGTAGCTGGATGAAAACAGAGTTGGATGAGATCCCCACCCTAGAAGAGACTGTTAAAGCCATCAAGCAACTGAAAAGTGGCAAGGCAGCAGGAGTTGATGGACAACATACAGTAACAACAATAAAAACCTACAGTTCAGAGTTAAAACAATGCATTAAAATTAAACAAGTAAAAACAATAAAACAACATAAACTGTAGCACAGGTGGGAAGGGGACATCATACAAGGGAAGCGATTACAGGCCCAGATTAAAAGATGGTAGTAATAGCAAGATAGCGCTGCAATAGAATACAATATTACCACAAGGGAGGCCAACTGATGGAATAATAGCTGGAGGTCTGCTCCACCACCCCTTTCTTACTTACCTTACCCAGAAACGGAAGATTCAAGACTGGGCAGTAATTGGTCAGGACCATGGGGTCCAAAGATGGCTTCTTTAAAGTTCTCTTCATCAGCTGTTAATTTCGCCTTCCCCTCCTGCAATATGCCTACCACTTCCTTGTTCTTCTTCTTGCTCCAAATACACCCAAATAATCTCTCCTTTTTTGTTGGTTTTAAGCATCTTTCGCTAACCTAAGCTCATAACACTTTCCCTATGAAGAAAGGTTAAAACGCTTGGGGCTCTTTAGCTTGGAGAAACGTCGACTGTGGGGTGACATGACAGAGGTTTGCAAGATTATGCATGGGATGGAGAAGGTAGAGAAAGAAGTCCTTTTCTCCCTTTCTCACAATACAAGAACTCGTGGGCATTCGATGAAATTGCTGAGCAGTCGGGTTAGAACAGATAAGAGGAAGTCCTTCTTCACCCAAAGGGTGATCAACATGTGGAATTCACTGCCACAGGAGGTGGTGGCTGCAAGCATAGACAGCTTCAAGAGGGGATTGGATAAACATCTGGAGAAGAGGTCCATCAGTGGCTATTAGCCACAGCTTATTGTTGGAACTCTCTGTCTGGGGCAGTGATGCTCTGTATTCTTGTGCTTGGGAGGAGGGCACAGTGGAAGGGCTTCTAGCCCCATTGGTGGACCTCTTGATGGCACTTGGGGGGGGGGGGTGTTGGCCACTGTGTGACACAGAGTGTTGGACTGGATGGGCCATTGGCCTGATCCAACACAGCTTCTCTCATGTTCTTAACTGACTTTTAGCTTTTTCTAACCCTCTCCTTACAAGCACTAGCTATTGGTTTATATCCATCCTTGGTTCTGTATCCCTCCTTCCACTAGAGAGGACTGGTGGTCACCTTGGGAGACGGCAGGTCCTGACTTCAGCAGGAGCTCACAGGAGCACAGCTCCTGAACCTTTCTGAGGGTTCCCTCTCCTCCTCCCCACCTCCCTTATCCATTGAATAGGAGGCGCAGCTGCAGAACAATCCCTGGATGAGGAGAGCGGGCAGCCAGCCAGCCACCAGGAGCTTTGCCACACCCCCAGAAGCCCTCATTAACCCCTGGAGAAGCCCACACCACCCTTTCTCCACTTCTTATGTGATTTTGGGTGATGAGTGGTTTGCTGGCCTTTTGACTGGGGGGGAGGTCTTAGGAGAGCCCCAGGCGAGTGAGGCCTGCTTGGGCTGACTGGAACTCTAGCCAGCCCAAGCAGGCCTCGCTTGCCTGGGGCTCTCTTTTCTTGCATCGGGTTGCTTTTGGCTGGGGGGGCGTATATGCTAATGAGTTATGCTAAAGAGCTCCTCGCCCTATTTTTCAACAGAATGACCCCTGGGAGAGGGGGGTCTGTGTGGAGTAGTGGTTAGTGCTGTGCAGAGCCCTGGGGGATGCTGGCTCTCACTCTGACCTGCTTTACAGGGTTGTTGTGGGGATAAAACTGAGGGATCCACAGATACTTCCAGGAGCCCCTCAAGGGAAGGGAAGGGTTCACATACAGAGGGAGCAGGAGAAAAGGAGTGAGAGAAAATTCCCTGAATTGCTACTCTGCTGAATGAGGGTCTAAAGTTTTGGGGGGAGGGAAATGTCTGCTGGGCACTCCATTATTCCCTATAGAGACTGATTCCCATAGGGTATAATGGAGAATTGATCCACAGGTATCTGGGGCTCGGGGGGATGTTTTTTTAGGTAGAGGCACCAAGTTTTCAGCATAGCATCTGAGGCCTCTCCTCAAAACACCCTCCAAGTTTCAAAAAGATTGGACCAGGGGATACAATTCTATGAGCCTCAAAAGAAGGCGCCCCTATCCATTATTTCCAGTGGAGGGAAGGCCTTTAAAAGGTGTGCGGTCCCTTTAAGTGTGATGGCCAGAACTCCCTTTGGAGTTCAGTGATGCTTGTCACACCCTTGCTCCTGGCTCCACCCCCAGTGTCTGCTGGTGCCACCCCCACGGTCTCCTGGCTCCACCCCCAAAGTCCCCAGATATTTCTTGAATTGGACTTGGCAACCCTATGGAGCACAGCCTCCAAAGAATCCATTTGCTCCAGGGGGAGTGGTCTCTATCATCTGGAGAACAGTTCTAATCCCAGGAGATGTCCAGCTGGCACATGGAGGTTGGCAACCACAATGGGTGTGCTTTTGCTTAATCAGGTTTCCAGTAGGACGGGAACGGGTGAGCTGTGCCCTTTCAGCCAGCAGGTGGCAGCATTGAGCCATTTTTCAGCTGCAGGAGAATCCTGAATGAGCCAGCTCTGAGTGCCCCTTTCCACAAGCGAGGGGAATTTGTGGGGCAGGAGAGAACGTGGAAGAGAGGGTGCTGGGACGATGCCTGGTTTTTTATTATTTGCTTCCGTTTATTTATTTGCAAGTTTTTTTTTTTTAAACTCCAGCTTTTCAGCAAAAGCAAGTCCTCAAGTTAAACAGTGCAAAAAGAGCAAGAAACTAATAAAATGTTGTTCGTCTTTTAAGACGCTCGTGGACGCCTGCTCATTTCTACTGCTGCAGCCAGACTAACACGGCGACCCAGCTCGATCAAGTTACAGACAATCCGTTCTGCAAATGCAGCTCTAACTAAAGCTTCTAGCGCAACTGCAGGGCTTGGGTTCTAAACCTTCCACCCTGACCGGACAAGGGGGATGATGCTGTCCAGGGAGGCTGAAGTGCCCCTGTAGAAATCGTTGGTGCAGCCTCATTTGGAGTACTGTGTACCATTCTGGTCACTGCACCTCAAAAAGGATGCTACAGCACTGGAAGAAGTCCAGAAAAGGGCAACTAGAATGATGAAAGGGTTGGGACCCTTTCCCTATGAAGAAAGGTTCAAGTGCTTGGGGCTCTTTAGCTTGGAGAAACGTTGACTGCGGGGTGACATGATAGAGGTTGACAAGATTATGCATGGGATAGATATAGAAGGCAGAGAAAGAAGGACTTTTTTCCCTTTCTCACAATACGAGAACTCATGGGCACTCCATGAAATTGCTGAGCAGTTGGGTTAGAACGGATAAAAGGAAATCCTTCTTCACTCAAAGGGTGATTAACACATGGAACTCACTGCTGCAGGAGGTGGCGGCAGCTACAAGCATAGCCAGCTTCAAGAGGGGATAGGATAAAAATATGGAGCAGAGGTCCATCAGTGGCTATTAGCCACAGACTATTGTTGGAACTGTCTGGGGCAGTGATGCTCTGTATTCTTGGTGCTTGGGGCGGGTGGGAGTGGAAGGGCTTCTAGCCTGAATTGTGAACCTCCTGATGGCACTTGTTTTTTTGTTTTGTTTTTTTTGGCCACTGTGTGACACAGCGTGTTGGGGTGGATGGGCCATTGGCCTGATCCAACATGGCTTCTCTTATGTTCTTATGCTCTTAGAAGCGACTGGGTTTTCCACACTTAAAGGGGCTAAGCAGCCCCCCACCCCCGACTCAGTGAAGGCTACGGGGGTTATACCAGACCCATCAGTGTTAATGAAGCTGCAAAAGCCACCATGGAGCTAGGGTTGCCAATCCCCAGGTGGAGCAGGGAGACAGGTCAAAAACCTCCGTGAAAACCAACCTCCAAAGATAATAATCAACAAAACACTTAAATAAATATCAAAATGTCTTTTTATACAAGTAGGAAGAATGATGCATTTAGAATCTACAGACCCACACCCAAAGGCGTTCCAAGGCAATGAAATGTCCAAGCATTCATAGCGGTGCAGGCAGTAGTTCTATGGGTAGAGTTGTCCACGGAGACCAAAAAATTCCTTCTGCGCAGCAAGGCACAGTGAAGAAAACGTGATGCGGTAGTACTTGATCGCACGTTTCGCAGAGGCTTCTATGAGCTTACAGAGAATCTTACACAGTTTGCATGCTGAGGCTCACAATCACTTTCGCCCAATATCCTTGTAGTCGTTTCTATCCGGTATGGTTAATTTCCCAAGAAGAAGAAGAAGAACTTAAAGATGTACCCAGGAGTAAGGCTGTGGCAAGCAGAACTGAACTCCAAAGGGAGTTCTGGCCATCACATTTAAAGGGACCGCACACCTTTTCAATGCCTTCCCTCCACTGGAAATCATGAAGGACAGGGGCACCTTCTTTGGGGGCTCATAGAACTGGGTCCCCTGGTCCAATCCTGTTGAAACTTGGAGGGCATTTTGAGGAGAGGCATCGGATGCTATGCTGCAAATTTGGTGCCTCTACCTCAAAAAACAATCCCCCAGATACCCATGGATCAATTCTCCATCATACCCTACATCATACCGGAGCCTGCCTTGGCGGGGAGGGCGGGGTATAAATAAAAATATAATTTATTTTTAATTATTCCATAGGGAATAATGGAGTGCCCAGCAGACATTTCCCTCCCCTCCCCCCGCTTTCTGATGAGCCTGAAGTGGGAGGAGGGCCTCCAAACCGGGGGATTCCCTGCCCCCCCCTGGGGATTGGCAACCCTATAGCCCCACAGTGGCTCGCAAGGGTTTCCCTCTGGTTACACAGAGCAGCATCAATGGGGCTGCCTCTTGGCAAGTGTCCATGTACATCCCCTGCCCCAGCTGACTGGGGGCAAGAAGAAGACTGGGAAAGCGGAAGAACCCCTGCTGGGATCTGCGGATTGGCAAGCCTAGCCCCGGGGGACAAATCAGGCCCTTGGAGGGCTCCTTTCAGGCCCCCGAGCAACTGGCTGTCACCTGCTTCCTTCTCCCTCTCTTGCTTCCTTCTGCATAACAGCTTACTTTGTCAGGCTTGCTCGATCGCACAGGAGCTACAGAGCAAAACCTCTATTTTCTCCATCGGCTGAGGCTCCTCCCTTGGGCCGGAATAGCTTGCTTTGCCAGGCTCTCTCAATCGCACAGCAGAGCTACTGAGACAAGCCTCTCTTCCTTCTATTGGCTGAGGCTCCACCCCCCTCTTGGTCCCCTGGGGAGGGAAGGAAAGAGTCAGAGCTTCCTTTGCACAGTTCCCTGGATCACAGGGGACAGATACAACGAAAGCACCTTTAAGACCAACATGTGCTAATGTTTTAAGCATGTTTTATTTTGAGGGTTTTTTTTTTAAAAAAATCTTTAATTGTGTTTACCTGTATCCTTTATAAAGTTTACATAGAATCCTAGAGTTGGAAGGGACCTCCAGGGTCATCTAGTCCAACCCCCTGCACAATGCAGGAAACTCACAAACACCTCCCCCTAAATTCACAGGATCCTCATTGCTGTCAGATGGCCATCTAGCCTCTGCCAGATGGCCATCTCTGCTACCCAATCTTAAATAGCTACATATATGGCCCACCTTGACATGGCTGGGCCCAACAAGGTCATTTATATCAGATCCGGCCCTCATAACAAATGTGTTCGACACCCCCGTCCTACACCTCAAAAAGGATATTATAGCATTGGAGAAAGTCCAGAAAAGGGCAACTAGAATGATTAAAGGGCTGGAACACTTTCCCTATGAAGAAAGGTTGAAACGCTTGGGACTCTTTAGCTTGGAGAAACGTCGACTGCGGGGTGACATGATAGAGGTTTACAATATAATGAATGGGATGGAGAAAGTAGAGAAAGAGGTACTTTTCTCCCTTTCTCAAAATACAAAAACTCGTGGGCATTCGATGAAATTGCTGAGCAGTCGGGTTAAAACGGATAAAAGGAAGTCCTTCTTCACCCAAAGGGTGATTAACACGTGGAATTCACTGTCATAGGAGGTGGCGGCGGCCACAAGCATAGCCAGCTTTGAGGGGATTGGATAAAAATATGGAGCAGAGGTCTATCAGTGGCTATTAGCCACAGTATATATATATATGTGTGTGTGTGTGTGTGTGTGTGTGTATATGTTTGTATATGTGTGTTTGGGTGTGTATATACACATATATATTGGCCACTGTGTGACACAGAGTGTTGGACTGGAGGGGCCACTGGCCTGATCCAACAGGGCTTCTCTTATGTTCTTATGTGACACAGAGTGTTGGACTGGATGGGCCACTGGCCTGATCCAACAGGGCTTCTCTTATGTTCTTATGTGACACAGAGTGTTGGACTGGAGGGGCCATTGGCCTGATCCAACAGGGCTTCTCTTATGTTCTTATGTGACACAGAGTGTTGGGCTGGATGGGCCACTGGCCTGATCCCACAGGGCTTCTCTTATGTTCTTATGTGACACAGAGTGTTGGACTGGAGGGGCCATTGGCCTGATCCAACATGGCTTCTCTTATGTTATGTTCTTACAGCATTGCAGACTCTGTGAGGTCACTTCCGGATGGCAACCGCATTGCCAGAGCCCTCCCCTCTTCCCTCCCCTGCTCAACTGGTCAAGCGAGATGGAGCTTACAGCAGGAGTCTGTCCACGGAGGGCTGCCAAATGGTAAACCAGATTGTTCTGCACTGTCGTAATCCTACTTCACGGTACGCGCCGCTCAGCCCTCTTGAGTGTTCTCTAATTCTGTAATGCAGTTGGTGTTTTCATTGTTTGCGGTGTGTATTCTACTGCGTCTGCTGCATTGTTCGGGCTCGAGTAATCTGCCTTGGGTCTCAGCAAGAAAAGGGAGGCTATAAATTAAGCTAGTAAGTAAACAAATAAGTAAATCTCTTCCGCAGGCCTGGGCAGAACCAGCCTTCTGCAAAAAGTAATGCCGGTCATGGACCTTCCCTGCACTCCTCTCCCCCAAGATGACCCCTGGAGTTCTAGGACCTCGATGGACCAAAAGCCACACCAGTGTGCTGAGGAGGGGACTCCAAATCCCCCCTTCCATCTCCTGCCATTTTAACAGCATTTGCAGGGGAGGGCGGGAACCAACATCAGCCCCTCCCCTCCACAGCCTCCACAGGTGGCAGCTGCAAGCAGGGACGGTTTCAAGAGGGGACTGGATAAACATCTGGAGCAGAGGTCCATCAGTGGCTCTTGGCCACAGCGTGTTGTTGGAACTCTCTGTCAGGGGCAAGTGATGCTCTGTATTCTTGGTGCTTGGAGGGGCAACAGGGGGAGGGCTTCTAGTGTCCTGCCCCACGGGTGGACCTCCTGTTGGCACCTGGGTTTGTGCCACTGTGTGACACAGAGTGTTGGACTGGAGGGGCCATTGGCCTGATCCAACAGGGCTTCTCTTATGTTCTTATGTGACACAGAGTGTTGGACTGGAGGGGCCATTGGCCTGATCCAACAGGGCTTCTCTTATGTTCTTATCTCTGGGGCAGTGATGTTCTGTATACTTGGTGCTTGGGGGGGAGCACAGTGGGAGGGCTTCTAGTGTCCTGGCCCCACTGATGGACCTCCTGATGGCACCTGGGTTTAGGCCACTGTGTGACACGGACTGGAGGGGCCATTGGCCTGATCCAGCATGGCTTCTCTTATGTTCTTATATGGCGCAGAGGTCCGTAAGTGGATATTAGCCAACATGCTTGGCATGGGAGGGTTTGTCCGCTAGAGGGCAGGCACGCCACACGAAGCACATTCGCTTCCGCTGCAGACGGAGTGGCTCTTTCTTGGGTACCAGGATCATTCCCTGGGGGGTGCCACTCTCCATCCTCTCGCCACAAGCGGGGGCTAGGCAGGAGGACTGCCTCTGAAATGCCCCTCCTTCCAGAGGGTCAGAACTGGGAGCAGGTCCCCCTCTGGCCTTTGTGGGTAGAACCTGGGGAGGACGGGGCCTCAAGGGGGGGGGAGTACAAGGCCACGGAGTTCACCCTCCAAACCAGCCATTTGTTCCAGGGGGACTGATTTTTAGACATGAGCTGTAATTCCAGAGTATCTCCCAGGTCCCGCCTGCCAGCTGTAGGGTTGCCAATCCCCAGGTGGGGGCAGGAAATGAAGGTAATAACCCTCCCTCAAAACCCAACCTCAAATTACCAAATATTAATAACTGATAAATGCAAATACTAGAAATTTAGATTCAATTGTGCAAAAGCATTCCGTATGCAAATGGCAATAAAGAACATAAACCTTCACCCAAAGTCATTTAAGAACGTAAGAACATAAGAGAAGCCCTGTTGGATCAGGCCAGTGGCCCATCTAGTCCAACACTCTGTGTCACATAAGAGAAGCCCTGTTGGATCAGGCCAATGGCCCCTCCAGTCCAACACTCTGTGTCACATAAGAGAAGCCCTGTTGGATCAGGCCAATGGCCTATCCAGTCCAACACTCTGTGTCACATAAGAACATAAGAGAAGCCCTGTTGGATCAGGCCACTGGCCCCTCCAGTCCAAAACTCTGTGTCACATAAGAACATAAGAGAAGCCCTGTTGGATCAGGCCACTGGCCCCTCCAGTCCAAAACTCTGTGTCACATAAGAACATAAGAGAAGCCCTGTTGGATCAGGCCACTGGCCCCTCCAGTCCAACACTGTGTCACATAAGAACATAAGAGAAGCCCTGTTGGATCAGGCCAATGGCCATCCAACCCAACACTCTGTGTCACATAAGAACATAAGAGAAGCCCTGTTGGATCAGGCCAATGGCCATCCAGCCCAACACTCTGTGTCACATAAGAACATCAGAGAAGCCCTGTTGGATCAGGCCAATGGCCATCCAGTCCAACACTCTGTGTCACATAAGAACATCAGAGAAGCCCTATTGGATCAGGCCAATGGCCATCCAGCCCAACACTCTGTGTCACATAAGAACATCAGAGAAGCCCTGTTGGATCAGGCCACTGGCCCCTCCAGTCCAACACTGTGTCACATAAGAACATAAGAGAAGCCCTGTTGGATCAGGCCACTGGCCCCTCCAGTCCAACACTGTGTCACATAAGAACATAAGAGAAGCCCTGTTGGATCAGGCCAATGGCCATCCAGCCCAACACTCTGTGTCACATAAGAACATAAGAGAAGCCCTGTTGGATCAGGCCACTGGCCCATCCAGTCCAACACTGTGTCACATAAGAACATAAGAGAAGCCCTGTTGGATCAGGCCACTGGCCCATCCAGTCCAACACTGTGTCACATAAGAACATAAGAGAAGCCCTGTTAGATCAGGCCAGTGGCCCCTCCAGTCCAACACTCTGTGTCACAAGTGGCCAATATATGTGTATGTGTTTGGAGGCCCTCCCCCCACTTCAGGGTCATACACACACACACACACACACATATATATATACCATGGCAAATAGCCGCTGATGGACCTCTGCTCCATATTTTTATCCCATCCCCTTTTAAAGTTGGCTGTGCTTGTAGCCGCCACCACCTCCTGTGGCATTTAGAGACAAATCAACGTCCAGGAAATTCCAAGGGACAGAATAAGGCAGAAATTCAAATGGTCAAGTCTTTCATGAAGAGCAATGCTTCCAGAAGAAGGTTTTTTGTTTTTTGTTTTGCATTGAAGAATTCGAGAACAAATGCTCCAAAGAACTTCTCCTTTTGCGCAGCAAGGCACATAAATTTTGGAACGCGACGCGGTAGTACTTCGGCCCCACGTTCCGCACTTGCTTCTACAAGCTTCTAACAAATTCATTACATCTCGATGCTGCTGCTTACAACAAATCTCACAAGGTATGGTCAGTTGTGAGATCTGTTGTAGCAGCAGCATCGAGATGTAATGAATGACTTTGGGTGAGGTTTATGTTCTTTATTGCCGTTTGTAAATGGAATGCTTTTGCACAACTGAATCTAAATTTCTAGTATTTGCATTTATTGGCTATTAATATTTGGTAATTTGAGGCTGGGTTTTGCGGAGGGTTATTATCTTTATTTCCTGCTCCATTGTCCGCGTTACTCTTTGTGGGTCGCTCAATCCCCAGATGGGGGGCAGCGGATCCCCCAGTTTGGAGGCCTCCTCCCCCCCCCCCGCTTCAGGGTCATCAGAAAGCGGGGGGGGAGGGGAATGTCTGCTGGAAACTCTATTATTCCTTATGGAGACATTCCCATAGAAAATAATGGAAAAATTGATCCACGGGTATCTGGGGCTCTGGGGAGCCTGTATTTTGATGTAGAGGCACCATATTTTCAGTTTAGGCATCCGGTGCCCCTCCCCAAACTACCTCCAAGTTTCATAAAGATTGGATCAGGGGGTCCAATTCTATGAGCCCAAAAGAGGTTCCCCTATCCTTCATTATTTCCTATGGAAAGAAGGCATTTAAAAGATGTGCGGTCCCTTTAAATGTGATGGCCAGAACTCCCTTTGGAGTACAGTTATGCTTGTCACAGCCTTGGTCCTGGCTCCACCCCTGAAGTCCCCAGAGATTTCTTGAAATGGACTGGCAACCCTACTCTTATCTGGGAGAACCGAGTTTGATTCCCCACTCCTCCACTTGCGCTTGCTGGAATGGCCTTGGGTCAGCCGTAGCTCTGGCAGAGGTTGTCCTTGAAAGGGAAGCTTTTGTCACAGCTCTCTCAGCCCCACCCACCTCACAAGGTGTCTATTGTGGGGGAGGAAGGGAAAGGGGATTTTGAGCCGCTCTGAGACTCTTCGGAGTGGAGGGCGGGATATAAATCCAATATCTCTTCTTTCTCTTCTGCCATGAACACCTCCCTAGGCCCCACCCCCAGGCCTCCAGGAATTCCCCCAGCTGGACTTGGCAACCATGCCTCCCTCCCAGGGCTTGCGCGAGGCTCAAACGGGGAAGGGAGCATTGCTGACCCAACACTGAGCTCTGGCAAACTCCCCAAGGACTTTGGGGGTCGGAGCGGCTGCTGAAGCCACCTGGCCACGGTGCATTTGTCAAAGCGGGACGTTTTGTAAGGCCAAAGCAATAAAACACAGTGTGGCTCCCATCCATTTCTTCTCCTGCCTGCCAAACGCTATACATCCGGGAAGGCGTTTTTGCAGAGTGCAGCTTTTCTGAGCTCAGCTGCCCTGGCACGACAAGAAGCACTGGGGAGGTGGGGGGTTGAAGTCTCCTATCTTCTCCTCCACAGCCCTTCCAGCTCAAGGAGAGACCCTGCTGCCTTTTGGTGTAGTGGTGAAGTGTGCAGACTCTTATCTGGGAGAACCGGGTTTGATTCCCCACTCCTCCACTTGCAGCTGCTGTATTGCCTTAGGTCAGCCAGAGCTCTGGCAGAGCTGTCCTTGAAAGGGCAGTTTCTATCAGAGCTCCCTCAGCCCCACCCACTCACAGAGTATCTGTGCGGGGGAAGAAAATAAAGGAGATTGTGAGCCACTCTGAGACTGATTCAGTGTGAAGGGCGGGGTATAAATCCAATATCTTCTTCTTAGAGAGCCGGTTGGGTGTGGTGGTTAAGTGAGCGGACTCTTATCTGGGAGAACCGGGTTTAATTCCCCACTCCTCCACTTGCAGCTGCTGGAATGCCTAGGGTTAGCCAGAGCTCTCGTAGGAGTTGTCCTTGAAAGGGCAGCTTCTGTCAGGGGTCTTTCAGCACCACCCACCTCACAGGGTGTCTGTTGTGGGGGGAGAAGAGAAAGGAGATTGTAAAGCCGCTCTGAGTCTCTGATTAAGAGAGAAGAGCTGGGTATAATCTGTAGTTTTCTTCTTCTTATCTGGGAAAACAGGGTTTGATTCCCTGCTCCTCCACTTGCAGCTGCTGGAATGGCATTGGGTCAGCCATAGTTATCACAAGAGTTGTCCTTGAAAGGGCAGCTGCTGTGAGAGCTCTCTCAGTCCCAGCCACCTCACAGGGTGTCTCTTGTGGGGGGGGAGAAGATAAAGGAGATTGTAAGCCGCTGAGTCTCTGATTCAGGGAGAAGGGCAGGGTATAAATCCAATAAACTTCTTCTTAGAAAGCCAGTTTGGTGTGGTGGTTAAGTGCGCGGGACTCTTATCTGGGAGAACAGGGTTTGATTCCCCACTCCTCTGCTTGCAGCTGCTGGAATGGCCATGGGTCAGCCAGAGCTCTCGCAGGAGTTGTCCTTAAAGGGCAGCTTCTGTCAGGGCTCTTGCAGCCCCACCCACCTCACAGGGTGTCTGTCGTGGGGGGGGGAGAAGATATGGGAGATTGTAAGCCGCTCGCGGCTCTGATTCAGGGAAGAACGGGCGGGGTATAAATCTGCGGTCTTCTTCTTCTCGTTTCACTGCCTAACAGAGCAGCAGCATGAGAAGCTGTCTCCTTGGTACCTTCAAAATCGTGAAGAACGATCGACACAGACAGACCCCCTCCCAGCGTCACATATTAAAGTACATCGATCCTCTCTCTGCCTGGAGGGGTGTAATGAGCCTGGCAGCGCCCACACCCACCCCGCCTCCCTCCGCACACATTTAGCCAGGGCAGCCCGGCTCACGGTGCCTTCCAGCTGTGCCCCGCCGTTTGAAAAAACGGCTCAATGAACATGCCTCCCACCACGGGGAGCCCTTAGGAATGCAGCCCTCCCCTCGCCCAGGCCTGCCGGCACACACACGCCCGAAGATGCCAGCTGCCACAAGGTGAAGAGTCCAGAGTGGCTTTCCTGGGCACCCCTACTGCCCTTCTAGGGTTCCCTTGCCTGTAGGGAGCACGGCTTTCCCCACCCACCGAGGGGTTTTTAAAAACACAGGCTTATTAGCAGGGGTCGTTTTGTAGAAAAATAGGTGGGGGAGCTCATTAGTGTAACTCACTAGCATATGCTGCCCCCCAACAGCCAAAAGCAAGAAAGGAGAGCCCCGGGCAAGCGAGGCCTGCTTTGGTTGGCTAAAGGTCCAGTCAGCCCAAGCAGGCCTCACTCACCTGGGGCTCGCTTTGCTCCCCCTGCCCCCTCAGTCAAAAGGCCAGCAAGCCACCCATTGTTGCCAAAATCAGAATCAGAAGTGGAGAAAGGGTTGGCATGGACTTCTCCAGGGTTAGGGAGGGCTGCTGGGGGTGTGGCCAAAGCTCCTGGTGGCTGGCTGCTGCCCGCTCTCCTCATCCAGGGATTGTTATGCAGCTGCACCTGCTATTCAATGACAAGGTAGGTAGGTGGGGAGGGGGAGGAAGGTTCAGGAGCCTGTGTAGGTGTCGTAGTTAGAGCACGGGTGGCCAAAGTTGCTTAACGTAAGAGCCAGTGTTCTCTCGAAGCCGAGTTAGTTAGCTCAGTTTTTAGTCTCCAGTTCTCCCGTTTTCGTCTTAGCTCAGGAAAAATGGCCCCAGAGCAAACTAGTTTACGCAGCAGCTCACAACTTTAACGCCTGTAACTCACACAATAGAGTTTTTGCTTACAAACTCCACAGTTTAGAGGGGAGTATTGGTATGAGCCACACAGAATAAATGTCAGATGTTTGAGAGCCACAGGACATGAACATCAGACATTTGAGAGCCTCGAAGGAAGGAAGGGAGGAAGGAAGGAGGGAGGGAGGGATGGTGGCTCAGTGGTAGAGCATCTGCTTGGTAAGCAGAAGGTCCCAGGTTCAATCCCTGGCATCTCCAAAAGGGTTCAGGCAAAGAGCCGTGCAAATCCTTAGCTTGAGACCCTGGAGAGCCGCTGCCAGTCTGAGAAGACAATACTGACTTTGACAGACCAAGGGTCTGATTCAGTATAAGGCAGCTTCATATGTTCATATGTTCAAGGGAGGGAGGGAGGGAGGGAGGGAGGAAGGAAGGAAGGAAGGGAGGAGGGAGGGAGGGAGGGAGGAAGGAAGGGAGAAGGAAGGAAGGAAGGAAGGAAGGAAGGAAGGAAGGAAGGAAGGAAGGAAAGGAAGAAGGAAGGAAGAAGGAAGGAAGGAAGGAAGGAAGGAAGGAAGGAGGGAAGGAGGAAGGAGGGAGGGAGGAAGGAAGGGAGGGAGGGAGGGAGGGAGGAGGAAAGGAAGGAAGGAAGGAAGGAAGGAAGGGAAGGAAGGAAGGGAGGAAGGGAGGGAGGGAGGGGAGGGAGGGAGGGAGGAGGGAGGAGGAGAGGAAGGAAGGAAGGAAGGAAGGAAGGAAGGAAGGAAGGAAGGAAGGAAGGAAGGAAGGAAGGAAGGAAGTTGAGGGAGGAGGGAGGGAGGGAGGGAGGAGGGAGGGAGTGGGAGGGAGGAAGGGAGGGAGGGAGG